>NC_057796.1:282949758-282952608 GCF_018294505.1 Triticum aestivum | reverse complement strand
GGAAGAACCAGCCGCAGCGGGGAGGGGGGCTCGCCGGAGAGGTACCCCACTATCTATCTTAGGGTTCAGGATGGGGGCGATGGTCGCCGGCGGTGGCGGGGCGTTGGCGGGGGGCGTGGGGATCGCCGGAGAAAAAGCTCGGCACGGGGGAGCCTAGAGGGATGGCCGGGGCGGCGGCGGACCGGCGGTGGGGAGTGTTTTCGGGGCGGGCGGGGCGGCACACCGCCGGCCGCGGGCGGCGGGGGGCTGCTGTTTGGCCGGTGGTGGCTGGCGGCTCAGGGGGTGGAGGTTGAACATGAACCGCAGGCCCTTGATTTCGTATCCAATGGCTACAAAATCGACTGACCAGAGATAAAAAAGTCAGTTGACCGACGTGTAGCCTCACCTTGCTAGTGCGTTCAGTTTCGACAGCAAAATTCAGTTTCGACAGCAAAATTCAGTTTCGACAGTTAAGTTCAGTTTCGACAGTTAAATTCAGTTTCGACAGTTAAGTTCAGAGATGAGCAGCTGATGTATTTTACATCTAGCACTTTGTGGTTATGTATTTTACGTCATGTATTGGAGATGCTATTAGAATTCCACTCAGGTTAACGTTGTTCGTTGTCTCTCTTGTCCTGCTTCAGCCTCGGCGTCGTACAACTCACCGGAGCTGCTCCAACGACGAAACCCTCCATCACAGCGGAGCAGTACCTCGGGCTCCATCTCCAGACGCCTAAGATCTTCTTCCCCTCCTCCAACAGCCAAGTCAGCCGGAGCATCCTCACCGGCCAACCCAATCACGCTGAGATCAACATGGCTTCGCCAAAGAGGTTGTACACTTGTTGCATCTCTTTTTTACTCTACATGTTATATATATTGTCCACTGAGCACTCGTAGTAACGGGAAATACGGTTATTTTATCCTACTATATGACAAGCAGTGAGGTACCAGGCAACTTAGCTATCCGTGATGGACTCTCTTGAACGCCATCATTATTTATCTCTGCGCGTTTGAGCTGTGCATTTGTCGATGGGCCTGGGAGTTGAGCTAGTATGGCAGTGGCCTGGGTCCAAAGTAATAGAAGTAGCACAAAAACATTTTTTAGTGTAGGATTTTCCTTGCTCAAGCCTGCCTACTAGAATCGCCAATGCTTGAAAGGAAAAGTGAATGAAAAACATCGGAATTGGAAAGCTTCCTATGGTACTACTTTTCATGAATTTGGTGCAAAGGAATGGAGCAAAGGAAAACTGTAGGATTTGTTCCTTTAGTGTCTCCTTGAAAGAAAAACCGTAGGAATTCTAATTTCCACTTCTCCTCCTTTTCATATTCCTATTCATCAAGCACAAGACTAAGAGATAGTAGCATAATAGCATTATAACCGTACATTTTCTTGTGGTTTGACTTAATCGCACCATGATTTTTTGCATCCTGTGATCTTCCAATTGTTGTGAATCAAACACCCAGATTGGCAGAAATCCTGTGTTTTTAAATTCTCTATTTTGCATGTGCATTCCTATCCTATTCCTGTCTATTTCCTATCCCTGCATTGTTAGAATCCTCAAATTCAAACAAGCCCTTACTCAATTACTTCTGTTACAGATATGGGTCAAAGAAAACCTTGTGTGGTTTCTCCTGCTCCTGCGGCGCTGTGTTCCACCCCAGCTCAGCTGCTCCAACGACGGAAGGGTTCACCACAGCAGGGATCCGCTCACCAGACTTTCTTTCGCCGCCTCAGATCTTCTTCCCCGCCGCCGGCAGCCACGGCAACTGCATTACCATCATCAACTGAGCAGATGACCTTGAGGACTACACGGGTCCGCAAGAGAGGTCGCACTCTTCCGTGTCTGCTTACGTTATGCGTCGCTTAATATGATGACATGCTACATTATCGTCGTGTTCACCTATTAGACTCTGAGTCAGGTCCAAACTAATGCTGAAACTTGAGTTTTTAAATGGTTGTGGGGTACATATTGGGGCAGCAATCAGTACTATCTGTCTACTATCTGGTTAATCTCCGGTGTCTACTATGAGTTTCATGTTGGGTGCAAACAAACATTAAAGGAGCCATTATCTGTATTTTTTAACTAAAGCTATTATCTGCCTGCTATCATTGGTTTTGGGTCTATCCACATTTTGCTACCATCAGTCTGGATTTGTGCATGCACTCCTTACATAATCTCACTATGTTTTATTCCTATGCATGCCAGTTATTGTACACAATGGAACTGATCATGTAGAGCAAAAGAGACGAACCTTGCGTGGCAATAAAATTTCATGCAGACGTCGTTCCATGGTGGGCGCAAAGGCAGCCCCCCTCCACCCATTTCGGATCGTAATCAAGAGGAAGATAACTGTTCTGAGGGGGATTCAGAAGGAGAAGACCACTCCTATTTACCCCATGAGGTATTCGCTCTAACTTGGCATGCTGATGTTGGTAATATCATGCATATGGTGCCTTGCATTTCTTACTATATACATTAAAGATGTCATCTGCTTAGTTTAGACATGCTTTGTGTCAATGCCATCTGTTTAGTTTCTTTATCGTATATGTGAATCATGCAATGCCATCTTGTCTAGCCAGGCATCATATATGTGAATTTTCCAATGCTACCCTGGTTAGCCAGTCATCTTATATGTGAATTATATCATGCCATCATTTTTTTATTACGTGTTAAATTTGTCAACAATTTTAGTACATTCAATTACTCTTCCTGTGCATCAACCATTCGGCACGGTCATGGAAAAATCTGGAGTGGAAACAAGGTCTTCAGAGCAGACAATGCTATCTGACGAAGCGCATGTCTTGCTGGTTACCGATAGCTCCTCAGAGGAGGATTCAGAGACAGATGACCAGTCATATCCCCCCCCCCC
>NC_057796.1:282915854-282949557 GCF_018294505.1 Triticum aestivum | reverse complement strand
GGTGCATGCCCTAACTTGGCAGGGTTATGTTGCTCATATCGTGCATATGGTATCTTGCATTGCTATGTCATTTGCTTAGTTTAGACATGCTTTGTGTGAATGCCACCTGTTTAGTGTCTAATTACCATATATGTGAATTATGCAATGCCATCTTGTTGCAAGACATTATATATGTGAATTATGCAATGTTATCTTATTGCAAGGCATTATGTATGTGAATTATGCAATGCCATGCTGTTTAGGCAAGCGTCATATATGTGAATTATATCATGCCGTCCTTTTTTTGTATTTCTCATTGCTTTTGTCGACAATGTTTGTATATTCAACTGCTCTTCCTGTGCATCAGCCATTTGAATTGGTGATGGAGAAATCTAGAGTGAAAACAAGGTCTTTAGAGCAGACAATGCTACCTGCTGAAGCAGATATCTTGCTGGTTACAAATAGCTCTTCAGAGGAGGATTCAGAGGCAGATGACCAGTCCTATTATCCCCCTGAGGTGTATGCTCAAACTTGGCAGGGTTATATTACTCATATAATGCATATGTTGTATTGCAATGCTTAGTTTTTACATCATATACACAATATTGAATGCCATCTCCTTAGTTGACACATCATATATGCGATTGCCCTCTGCTCACTTCCTTAGTATATAAATCATATATTTGAATTATGTCATGCCATGATGTTTACATAGACAGCATGTATCTGAATTATGGCATGCCAACCCATTTTCTAAAGACATAATATAGTTATATCATCTCATCCTGTTTACATAGTCATCATATTTTAAATTATGTCATTCTATCCGTGAATTATATCATGCCATCATGTTTCCATCGACGGCATGTTTGTGATTTATGGCATGCCAACCACTTTAATAGACACATCGTATAGTTATATCATGTCATCCTGTTTACATAGTCATCATATTTTGAAGTATGTCATTCTATCCTGTTTAGTTAGCCATCATACATGTGAAATTGTGTCATGCTATCCTGTTTAATTAGCCATCATATATGTGAAATTATGTCCTGCTATTCTGTTTGCTTAGACAACATAAATGTGAATTATTTCATGCCCTGTTTTCTTCCCTACTATCCATTGCACGTGTCTATCTTACAATGTCTGTACATTCAATTACTTTTCTTGTTTATCAACCATTTCAATTGGAGGGAGTGATGGCAGTATCTGTGGGAGTAAAAACACGGTCTTCAGAAAAGATCATGCTACCTGTCGATGCAGATAGAACCACGGTTGTACTTGCCCAAGAACCAGCCCCACCACACATAACCCACACTCATGCAGATTGTACCCCTACCCAGTTGGACAGAGAACCAGCTACACCGCTTCTAACCCCAACCCCAGCAGATAGACACCCAGTTCTCGTTGACACAGCACCGTCTCCACCACAGAGCACTCAAACACGAGCAGTTAGTAAGGCAACTGCAGTGCCCAAATCACGAGGACCACCACTCCGAACCCGAAGTCAACGCTTAAAGCAGAAGAAGAATTGTTCTCAGGTCAGGTTCCGTAGCTATGGTTCATACTACTTTGGTCTTGCATCACTGTATTTACTGATACCAACTAATTTCAAATTTGAAGGATGCAATTGAAACTCCAATGGCGCAACAGGTATGTTTTAAACCTGTTTCTTCAACGTCTTGGCTGTTTGCTGTTGTAACTTGCTCTATGTTGGTTTCAGTTTCAATTGAATAAACAGTTATGTTCTCATGCCATGCACATTACAAGTGTTGTTATTGCTGTGTAGTTTCCCACACTTATATTCTGTCTATGCTGCTTTGTCTTAAATAGATATGATTCGAACTGTATCTATCTTGATTTGGCAACATAAACTAGAATGATATAGACCATACAGTGACCATACTACATACATATATGTTTGTTTCATGTTGTTATCCTGTCCACCTTACTACTGAACTGGTTTACCAAAATGAGTTTCATATACTACATTGTAAACCTGAGATGTGTTTGTTTGTTTCTCTTTTAGAACGCGGATAAAATATTGGAGAAGAGTACCCTATTATGCAATGGTAAAGGAAGTAATGCAGATAAGGTTCAAGATAGTGAGACATCCCCGTTGGTCTCCAAGAAAGCTGATAAAAACTATATTGAAGACACTGAGACAACCCCAAAGTCTTGTCTTGATGTAGTGTTCGAGTTACTGGCTACCATTGCTGGCACCAGCTCTTCGAACTCGTTGCCTGAATCAGTTCGGCTTCTTGAGTCTCAACTTCAAGTTGAAAGACATCGATCAGATGTTATGCGACAGGAAGCCGAAGGACTGAGGAAGTCCCTACAGAATTCAGATGCATACTTTCTGGTGCAACAGCAAGCGCTGGAGGACTTAAGCGCCAAACAAGAGAAAGTTAATAAGCTTGCTAAGCATCTTGCCAGCATTATGGGTACCCAGGATATTGTTTCTTGAGCTCTTCTGAAGTGGTTTCAGTTTTGGACTTGTTTTGCTGCGGTGTTTATATGCTGTTGTGTTCCCTATATTTGCACTGCTGGCGAACTTTGATGACCAGTGGATGCAATATGTGTAATAGCTGTGATAGCCTAGTGTAAGTTGCTTGCTTATTTATTTACTTTTTGTCTTGTTTATTTGTTTGCTTGTAGTCAGTGCAGTTCTTTTTCTGCGGTTTGCTAGTGGCTGCAATAACCTATTTTTTAAAACTAGGCCACAATAACCATGGGATAATATTTACTGTAGTGACACTGGGCCTCCTACGGGCCGTAGAAACAGTGGGCCTTCTACGGGCCGTAGAAACAGTGGGCCTTCCACAGGCCGTAGAAACAATGGGCCTTCTACGGGCCGTATCATCAATGGGCCTTATACAGGTCGTATGATCGATTGGCCAAACATGGGCCAAACAGACCGCATTCTGGCCGTAAACGGGCTAGAGTTGGAATCGTCCGTTCATGGGCCAACCATAACGGGCCATCGTTAATCGGCCGTATTTGATGACGCTACGAAAATGGCCCAACGTATTAACGGACCACAAACGGGCCGACTGTAACCACGGGCTGAATTTGGCCCACAAGCAGAAAATGACAGTAACGGGCCATAAGTAAACAAATGTTGGAAAATAGCCCAAGAATAAATGGGCTCTGAGAAGGCCGAAAGATAACATGGGCTGGAAACGGCCCAACCAAAAAACGGGCCGTTAATGGGTATAAAGTGATACACTGTTCTTTACGGGCCAGTTTCACCACGGGCCGTTAATGGGTGTAAAGTGATACACTGTTCATTACGGGCCAGTTTCACCACGGGTCGTTAATAGGCCAAGAGTTACATAGGGCCTCATATGGGCCGAAAGACGTCATGGGCCATACATGGGCCAGAAGTGAAAACGGGCTGGAATCATTTTTTTTACAGAAAGACTGTAAGGGAACCCCTTACAGTATAATTGGTGCAACAAACCCAAATTGCAAGTACCATGCCTTCAACCTAGGTGGGTGGGAAGGCATCAGCCCCTTCCCACCACTAGGCTATGCCTTAGTCTGCCTTAGGCTGGAATCATATTGGATGGCCCAGATGACGCTACTGGGCCTAATTCGTATAGGGCGTAACAGGCCTTGGGTTAGTGGGCTGTAAATGGGCTATATGCGAACAGGTCGTTAACAGGCTTTCCATGGGCCGGCCCGCCACCTTTTGACCAAGTCAAATGGGCCAGTCTTTTCACAGGAATGGGCCTCTGTTGGGCCGTGCCACGTGTCGACGTATCATAGGCTCCTTCTGTCCAATGAGTGGATGACATCTGTCCCAGCGATGAGCCGACACGTGTTTCCTCCAGCCAATGATGATTTTACACGTGGAAAATCCCCATTGGTCGGGGCTGTTAACGGGTTATCGAATCCAAAACCCGACCCGATAGCTTAACGGCGTTCCGTTACGGTGGATGCCACGTGTCGGTCACCCTTGACGAAAGCACTTTTGTGACGCGCGATTTATCATCATGGAAGTGGACACTTCCGTGATGATAATTTTGGTAATGTCATGGAACACTTCTACGACAGCACAGGTATGACTCTCTTGATTCTGTCATAAATTTGTCATGGATGTACATGCATGACAAAAACGCGACCTACTGTGACAAACATGTATCATCACGGAAGTGTATTTTTTTGGTAGTGCTACACCATAAATCGGTGGTTGCTCAGAGTTAGTGCATGGCTTTTGTCGTTTGAGAGCAACCCACCTCCGAAGCTTTTGAGAGAGAGAAATCCTTGCGAGGACAAATGCCAAAACACCCAGAGCGAAAGAGTGTTAGGCATCACTGAAGTCTTTCTGTTTGCGTGACCTGAAGACTTGTTACACTTGAGGACTGTGAATCCTCCAGCCGGTTAGGCGTCGCGTTCTAAGCATCCAAGAGTCATTGTGGATTGCCGGTGAACAAAGTCTCTGAAGGTTTGGAAGTCTACCTTGAAGACTTACCAGAGTGATTGGGCGAGGACTGGGTGTCCTTAGCTCAAGGGGAATAAGGTGAAGACGCGGTCTTCTGAGTTAAATCTCAGCCTCCCTAACCAGACGTACAGTTGTCACGGCAACTGGAACTGGTCCAACAAATCCTTGTCCTCACCAAGCGACTGATTCTATCTTCTCCCTCTCTTTACTTACAGTTTGTCTTCGTGAAGTCATTGCCTGCTAGCGTTACCTGTTTGACTTCACTGTGTGACTACTATTGTTGTTTGGCTTCATACTATCTTCCATCCTGATCATTACTACCTAGCTGCTATTAGTCTTCATGCTTTCACTTCATTGAATACTTGACTATGGCTTTCCTAGTGTAGTCTACCTTCTGCTACATGTTAATAGGTTTATTTCTATTGTTTGTCTTTGAAACTTCCATGTTTTGAAGACTTCCATAAAAATCGCCTATTCACCCCCCCTCTAGTCGATAACTAGCACTTTCAATTGGTATCAGAGCAAGGTACTCCCTTGTTCTGTGTGATTCGGTTTAACCACCTGGAGTTTTAGCTATGTCGACTGCAGGGATAATCAAAGTCTCCGCTGCATGCCCTGTCTTCGATGGCACTGATTACCCCTACTGGAAGAATAAGATGCGCATGCATCTTGAAGCCATTGATGTCAATCTATGGTATGTCGTCAGAGAACGGCGTTCAAAGATTGGTGAAGGTGTCACCCCTGCTAATGTCAAGAAGTTCGTTCAACTGGATTCTACTGCCAAGAACATCATCTGTGGTCATCTGACCAAAGAACAGTATGGTCGTGTGAGTGCTCTAGAAACGTCGAAGCTAGTCTGGGACTAGCTCTCCAAGGTCAATGAAGGCGTCTCAACCCAGAGATATCAAAGGATCAGTGTTCTTCGCAACCTCTTCAACCGCTTCAAGAGAAACGACAATGAGAATGTCCAGCTCACATTTGATCGCCTCACTGACATCACAAATGAGCTTCATGCTCTCGGCGCCACTAAGATCACCAAGCATGAAATCGTCAAGACACTCATGAGATCACTTGACAGCTCATTTGACACCCTAGCCCTGATGATTCAAGAATGCCCTGACTTCAAGACACTCGATCCATCTAACATACTTGAGAGGCTCAACACACATGAGTTTCAGCTATCTGAGAAAAGAGATATCTATTTCCTCATCTGAAGAAGAATCTGATTGCAGTTCCGGTGATCCTGAAGACATCGGAAAGGAGCTTGCTATGCTTGTGAAGAAGTTCCAGAAGTTCACAAAGAAGAAAGGATTCAGAAAGTCTTCACGATCCAGCTCAAGAAATGATAAAGCTTCTACTCATGACCACAAGAAGAGAACATGCCACAAGTGCAAGAAACCTAGTCACTACATCTCTGAGTGTCCGCAGTGGGACAATGAGAACAACAAGAAGAAAAAGAGCAAGGAATATGATTCTGATGACAAGAAGAAGAAGAAATCCTCAAAGTCTTCTTCCAAATCTTCATCGAAGTCTTCATCACACAAGAAGAGCTCATCTGGCAAGGCTCGTGCTTTTGTTGGCAAGGAGATGGATTCAGAGGAGGAGTCTGCTTCTGAGGAGGCGGAGGTGGAGTCTGAGGAGGAGTCCGACTCTGGCGTTGCAAGTCTGGCTCTAGCTACAGCTTACGTTGCCAAGTCCATCTTCAACACTGAAGACAATGGCTCCATCACCAACCCTGATGCTAATGACAAGGACAACTCCGCTCCCACCTACTGCTTCATGGCACTGGTGCCAAGGTAAACTCACGCGATGCTTACTTTCAAACATCAAGTAAAGATGACTCTGATTGTGAATCCAAACCCAGCTACAAAACACTTGCTAAAATTGCAACTGAACAACAGAAAGCTATGGAACATATTCAAAAACTGTTAGACAAAAGCGATGACCTGTTGGACGCGGAAATGACCCGATCTCAGTCCTTAATTGAAGACATAAAAAATCTTCATGTTAAGTACGAGGAACTTGAGAGTCGTCATGAAATGCTCTCAACAACTCATGAAAAGCTTTCCTACGATTATCTTCAAAGGAAGCAAGAACTTGAGAAATTGAGAGCGACTCATGAAGATCTTCAAAAAGAGAATGAGTCACTTCGCGCTCAACAGATCAGTCCCGCTCAGGAAGGGTTTGAACCACCATGTCTAAAATGCCTTGAGCGTGATAACGCTACTTCTGTTGCTGAATGTTCTACTGCTGCTACTGGTGCAATATCTTCAATTGTTGATGTGGTAACTAACCCCTCTGCTGAGGATGCCACTACTATTGCTGATGAAAATGCTAGGTTGAAGACATTGCTTGAGACAGGGGTGTACAAAAGTCTCAAAGGGCATCAGACACTGTGCGATGTCCTCAAAAAGCAGATTCTGAACCGAAACCCTAGAAAAGAGGGTGTTGGGTTCGAGAGGAAAATGAATGTTGATGGTTCTTACTGGAAGCCTGAGCAGTACCCCACAACCACATGGGTTGCTACAAAGGGACCTTCAGTGGATCCATCCACCTTATCTGGCTTCACTTGTGCTAACCCAATTATCATTGATGAATCCTTTGATGCAAACTATAAACTGTTTAAGAATCAGAATGGTGAAGTGTTTGCCAGGTATATTGGTACTATCTGCAGGAATGGACCACCTATGAAGAAGATCTGGGTGCTCAAAAAGTGTCTTGAGAATCTTCCTGTGAATGTCGTCATGACACCACAAGGGAAGAAGACAAACCCCAGACCAAAGGCTTCATATGGCCCAAAGGCTTCATACAAACACAGGACTCACCTGAGTCACCCTAACGCCAATGTTTTGCAGGGAAATCATACTCAAACTTATGAAGATGAGCATGTGTCATCAAACCGCTATGTTCATAAGACTAAGAACTATTCTGCTTATTCATATGAGTACTATTCGCCTCCTGCAAGGCTATTTTCTAGGGCTTCAAAGCCGAAGTTCTCAGATGCTGCACTTAGACTCATTGCTTCTAAGCCACCCCTGAAAATGTGGGTGGTTAAGAAGAATTAACTTCCTTTTGTAGGGAAAGGTCTCCAGCCGCAAATCAAAGGCGTCCGATGCTTTTGCTGGGGACCTAAAACGTCTTGTAGGGCGCAAGATAAAATGCCCAAATGGTCTTACTATGTATTTTGTTCCTGAATCACTTGCCAATCATCCTATCAGTCCTAACCTTGATCTGAGCTTTGATAATCCTCTTGTGCGTCAAATGTTTATGCTTCACAATACTCTTGGTGAAGCCTATCCCCCTAACTGTACTATAGGGTATGACACCAAAGTCTTCAGAATGGATTATGGACAGCGGATGCACTAATCATATGACTGGTGATCGAAGTCTTCTCATGGACTCAACCTTACGTCCATCTGACAAGAGTCACATCACATTTACTGACACTGGTAAAAGCAAGGTATTGGTTCTAGGTAGAGTTGCAATCTCAAAGGATCAGCACATGGATAAAGTGATGCTTGTTGAATCCCTTGGTTTCAACTTAATGTCTGTCTCAATGCTTTGTGACTTGAACATGATTGTGATATTTGGAAAATATCGTTGCCTTGTACTAATGGAATCTGACAAGTCTCTAGTCTTTGAAGGGTATCGAAAAGATGATTTGTACATGGTACATTTCTCAGCTGGACCACAGCTGGCCATATGTCTTCTAGCAAAGGCTTCAGAGTGCTGGCTCTGGCATCGGAGGCTAGGACATGCGGGCATGAGGAATCTGTACACTCTCGCGAAGAAGAAACACGTCATAGGCATCGAGGGAGTCAAGTTCAAGAAGGATCACTTGTGCGGTGCCTGCGAAGCTGGAAAGATGACTAGGGCCAAGCATCCCTCGAAGACAATCATGACGACATCTCAACCCTTCGAGCTGCTACACATGGACTTATTTGGCCCTACTCACTACTCTACTCTCACTACCACTACTTGTCTCTATGGCTTCGTCATTGTTGATGATTATTCAAGATATACGCGGGTGCATATAATTCTCTACAAAACTGAAGTGCAGGATGTCTTCAGACGCTTCGCCAACCGTGCCATGAATAACTATGGCGTCAAGATCAAGCATATCAGAAGTGACAACGGCACTGAGTTCAAGAACACCAGCCTTGACCTTTACCTGGATACATTAGGCATCACTCATGAGTTCTCCGCTCCATACACACCTCAGCAGAATGGCATCGTGGAGCGCAAGAACAGAACACTCATTGAGATGGCTCGGACGATGCTTGATGAATACAAAAATCCAAGAAAGTTCTGGCCTGAAGCCATTGATACTGCATGCCATCTCATCAACCGTGTTTATCTTCACAGGCTTCTGAAGAAGACATCCTATGAACTCCTGACTGGTAAGAAGCCAAATGTCAGTTACTTCAGAGTATTTGGTGCTAGGTGCTAGATCAAGGATCCACATCACACTTCAAAATTTGCACCGAAAGCACATGAAGGTTTTATGCTTGGTTACGGAAAGGATTCGCACTCCTACAGAGTCTTCAACCTCTTTCACTATAAAGTGATTGAAACTGTAGATGTGCAGTTCGATGAAACTAACGGCTCGCAAAGAGAGCACCTGCCAAATGTGCTAGATGAAGATCCACCTAGTGAATCCATCAAGCTCATGGGAACTGGAGAGATCATACCTTCTGAGGCACAGGCTGAAGAGGAACTCATCATTTCTGCACCTAATCAACCTAAAGCCAATACTCAGCCTGAAGACATCCTCCAAATGATGACAATGATCAGCAAGAGCAAAATCTTCGTCCAGTTCATCCTCGTGTTGCAAATGAAGTACAGATTGAGAAGATAATTGATAGCATCAATGCACCAGGTCCACTCACTCGTTCAAGAGCAACACAGCTAGCAAATTTTTGTGGGCACTTTGCATTTGTCTCAATATCAGAACCCAAGAAAGTTGCTAAAGCCTTCATGGAACCTAAATGGATTCAAGCAATGCAAGAAGAGCTACAACAGTTCAAGCTGAACAATGCGTGGGAACTAGTCAAGCGTCCTGACCCTCGCAAACACAACATAACAGGCACCAAATGGATATATCGCAACAAATAAGATGAGCATGGTCAAGTTGTCAGAAACAAGGCTCGTCTCGTTGCTCAAGGATACACTCAAGTTGAAGGGATTGACTTTGATGAAATGTTTGCTCCTGTGTCTAGTCTTGAAGCCATTCGCATACTGCTAGCCTACGCATCACAACATCCTTTTGTATCAAATGGATGTGAAGAGTGCTTTCCTCAATGGCAAGATTGAAGAAGAAGTGTATGTTGCACAACCACCTGGCTTTGAAGATCCAAAACATCCTGATATGGTATACAAGCTTAACAAGGCATTGTATGGCCTCAAACAAGCCCCTCGCGCTTGGTATGACACACTCAAAGACTTCCTGAAGAGCAAAGGCTTCAAACCTGGTTCCCTGGATCCCACACTCTTCACGAAGACATATGATGGTGAACTGTTTGTATGCCAAATATATGTGGATGACATTATCTTCAGCTGCACTAACCAGAAATACAGTGATGAGTTTGGACACATGATGCAAGAGCAATATCAGATGTCCATGATGGGTGAGATAAAGTTCTTCCTTGGTCTTCAAATTCGTCAGCAGAGCAACGGCATCTTCATATCTCAAGAGAAATACCTCAAAGACTGCCTGAAGAAGTTTGGAATGCCAGACTGCAAAGGTTACACGACGCCAATGCCAACCAAAAGTCATCTGGGTCCTGACGCCAATGGTAAAGAGTTCAATCAAAAGGTATACCGCTCAATGATTGGTTCTTTTCTTTATTTGTGTGCATCTAGGCCAGATATCATGCTTAGCGTTTGCATGTGTGCCCGATTCCAAGCGGCACCAAAGGAATCGCATCACTTAGCTGTGAAGCGAATTCTTCGATATTTGGCTTACACGCCAACATTAGGATTATGGTATCCAAAGGGCTCAGAGTTTGATCTAGTTGGATTCTCGGATGCTGATTATGCTGGTGACAAGGTGGATCGCAAGTCTACATCAGGCACATGTCACTTTCTGGGACGATCACTTCTCTGTTGGTCTTCAAAGAAGCAGAACTGTGTATCTCTCTCCACTGCTGAATCTAAATACATAGCTGCTATCTTGCTGCACTCGGCTTCTATGGACGAAGCAAACACTCAAGGACTATGGCATCCATCTGAAACAAGTTCCACTCTACTGCGACAATGAAAGCGCCATCAAGATTGCCAACAACCCTGTTCAGCACTCGAAGACAAAGCACATTGAGATTCGTCATCACTTTCTCAGAGATCATGTCATGAAGGAAGATATTGATATCATTCACGTCAACACTGAAGAGCAATTGGCAGATATCTTCACAAAGCCCTTGGATGAGAAAAGGTTTTGCAAGTTGCGGTGTGAGCTAAATATCTTGGAATCCTCGAATGTCCTGTGATTAGGCACACATCCTAACGCTTAAGCATGTTGATGACTTAGATGTGCAACACACGAAGTAATGTATATCTTCAATTAATGAAGATTTACACTCTTAAGTGTGAATACATTAATGCGGAATTTGACTTCGGAGTGCCGCGATAGTTGTGCGTCGTGTCTGGGTCTAATACTTCCTATACGGTGGGTAACGCCACCACCAAACTCTTATTTGGAGTGTTTTTCTTGGCGTTACATTTGCTAAGTCTTCGCATTTGATTTATCTTCAACATTGATTTGTCTTCATGATGATCTTCACTTTGATGATTTAGTCACACTTAGATATATACATATATTTGTGTTATGTCCTCTACAGCATTCACTTATAGCTATGTCTTCTCGTTGAATCTTTTGAACTAAGTGAATGTGATCGGAACCTAACCTCTCTATGCTTCTTCCTCAAATTCTATCTATCCAAATCATATGCATTCTATTGAAACAGTCAAATGTCTTCTCTGCGTCCTTGTCAGCAGAAGATACAGAGACAAACAATGAATCTGTTTTAAATGCTCAATCCTTATTGCCTGAAACCCGGAGAAGCCGGAACGACCACCCGACAGTCCAGGCATGCGTGGGAACATGGAACAACTTCCAATGTGTTGCATGTTCGCCACGTGTCCCTCAGATGTGAACCACCAGGGGCACCTGTGTAATTGCACTGTGCTGTCCCTCTCCCTATAAATGCACATCGCATCACGGTCAAAATCTTTCTTCCACCTCTCCACCTCGACAAACCCTAGCGCCACCGCTAGCTCTCGACGACGCCGGCGACGAAGCGCTTAGCTGCCGCAACCTCACCGACGCCGTCCTCACGCCGGCCGCGGACATCGTCTTCTCCGCCGCCGCCGTAGGTGTCCTCCGTCGCCAAGTTAGGGCACGGAAGATCGAACTTCTCGGCCTCCTCTCTACCTCGTCTAGCAGTTCTTCATGTGGTAATTAAAACTCACTTTTACTGCCTTTTTGATCCGATTGATTCATCCTTTTTCACCAAAAGTGATTTCTCTGGCTACATCGTTAGATCTATCCTATTCTGCATCTCATAATATGCCTAGTATATTCACTTATGCTTCACATATAGTCAGATTCCTCACTTGTACCTACTCTTGGATTCGTACAAATCTGGAACCAACTCCCAAAATAAAGTGAATGTCTTCGCACTATGTGGTCAATGTCTTCTAAACTGATTTATCTTAAAAATCTTCTGAGAATGCATATGACCTCTTCCCCTTCCCTCGCATCTCTAATGTTGTCACAGGTACATGTCCGTGGGAGAATCCCTTGGTTCTCGTAGGCTACATTCATTTGCAGAATTCTTACACCATCACATTAACTCTCCCGAAGCTAGTTCTTGTCTGACCAGCAAACGGAAGACTTTGACAGTTTTGAAGCCATTCAGTCTGAACTTCATGGCCACAGAAAAGTCTGCAAGGAAGGGCGGCAGGCAGCGCCGTGGGGGGACATCAAGGGATTTGCCACTAGATCTCTATGAGCTGTACAAGACTGATCCAGAAGAGGATTATAATCAGCGCAAAACTCTAATCCAATGGATTCGAAGATATTGGGCTGAGCAATGGTTCAAATACAGATTCGTGACCCCGGAGTATGTTGAGAAGAATGCCATCAAGAGTCCTTGGGGGGATATTCTCTTTCAAAATCATCAACCCAAGAACAGAGCTGAAGCTATTGCTCAGGGTTTCTACCCCTGTATGGTCCGTGGACCACAGCCTGCCAATGCCGACCCATCATCATTGCTGTGGTGTCGTGACGACAATCTTTTCAAGCGCAACTTTCAGACTGCAAAGGCATCGGCCAAAGAGAACAAGAAATCGCTGGGAATAGACTTCAACCCCAGTCCTTCTGCTCCTCGGGCTGATGGCACACGTGATGCCAATCCCAATGTCATCGGGCCCTTCAACAACTTTGATGGTCTCCTCTCCTACATCGCCGCGCAGAGAGCCACAATGGATCAATCTGCAGATGACGTTGATACTGATGAAGCGCCTGCTCCGCCAAAACCACTGAAGTAGAAGAAACCCAAGGCTTCAAAGCCCTCCACTACACCAAGAGCTTCACGTGCGAAGCCTCTGGCCACTGCTCCTCCTGCACCAAGTGTGCATTCTGAAGATCTTTCTCGCATCTCCAAGACAGAGAAGAAGAAGAAGAAGAAGCCTATGCAAATTTCTGGTCAAGAACTGACCCCAGCTGCCGTTCTGAGAAATGAGAACGAAGCCATTGATCTGTCAAGTGATGACGACCTTGGCGACGATGCTCTCGAGCTGCTAATAAAGAGCAAGCAAGAGGCAGAAATCTTCAACGATCTTCCCCTTTTCGATGTGGACATCTTGAACAAGTTCATTGATGAGTGGTTTGACAGCCCAAACCTCGGTTTTGGTGATCTGCAACTCCCAATTGGCCTCAGCGTCTCCTTTCACAGAGCCATTGCTCCTGAGCTGGCTCTGGCTCAGAGGATTGTTGAGCTAAGGAACAAAATTGACTATGAAAAGGCTTTGTTCAAGAAGCATATGGCCAAGCTCAGTGTGACCGATGTCCAAAACTTCAAGCAAATGATGCATGAGCTCAAGGAGGCGTTTCACAAGAAATGTGACGAAGCTAAAGGTTCACGAGAGCGCATGAAACTCCTCGCAGCCGAGAAGCGCAAGGCACTTGGGCGTCCCGGCATTGACCCCAAGATGGCTGCCAAGAAGAAGAAGAAGAAGCCTGTTGTGGACCAAGCTGAAGCATCCAGGCGGGAAGAACCTCGGATTGTCTTCCCCGCCAGTATGACAGGCGTGAAGCCAAAGGTCCCCACAGTGGCTTCAGAACTCAAGAAAACAAGGACAGCCGAAGTCGAAGCCAGAAAGCGCAAGTCCAAGAACACCACCGATGAAGCTCCACCAACCAAGAAGAGAAAAACTAAGAAGAAAGATCGGGTTGCTCCCTTAGAGCCCCTAGTAGTCGAGCCAATCTCAGTTGCTCGTCCTGCGTCCACACACCTAGAGCGTCGGTTGATAGTTCACGAGCCTGCTACCACAGAGGCTCCTGAAGCTCAAGAAGATCCAGCTGTTGACCACACCGCAGCTGAAGACATTGGTCCCCAAGACAATGTAGATGATGATGAAGTCCTTCCTCAGATCGAGCACCCAACGGTATCATCGCCTGTTCTCACGAACAGCGAACTCATCAGCATTGGTCGTCCTTTGACGCCAATTGCTCAGGATGATTCATGGGCTGATCACCCTCAAGACTCCCCCCGTCAAGCAGATTCGCCACGCACTCCCCCAACTCAAGTCACCACACCGGTGCTTGACGATGAAGACTTTGTGGCCCAGAAAACTCCATCTCCACAACCGTCGCCAGCGTTTCGCAGGCTTCGCAAAGGACCAAGGCCACAAGTCACTCTTTCGAGTGTTCCAAAAGGAGAAGAGCACCACTCAGTATCACGCCAAGTATTTCCTGAAGCCTCTCCAACTGCGAACATCTCCGAGTCTGAAGCCAAAGTTGTTGAAGACATTCCGGCTGCATCAGCCGATGAACAAGAAGAACCCCGTCAAGAAGAAGAACATGTTGGTACACCCCCGTCCAACCAAGAAGTTGTTCTCGAGGAGAACGTGTCCGACCCTCCAGCTACTCAAGTGGAGGTTGATAACATTGAGGCGGCCACCAACACTAATACTGAAGCCAATGACGTTGTCATGGCTGAAGCAAATGTGGCGCCTGAAGTTAATGTGGTGCCAGTAGTCAATGCACCTGAAGCCAATGCTACAGCCTGAAGCTAATGCACATGCCACTGCTCTTGTACCACCTCCAAGGCCATACACCATTGAGCAAGCATTTGATCATGGTCAGCATGTTACTGTCCGATGGCCCATTCTGGTTCCTCCACCTGCTGCAGGTCCACAATTTGACTATCATATAGAGCACAGGCCTCAGGTCCAGAAGCCTAAGCCAAGGTTGCCAAGGTTTCCAGGTACTGCAACTTCACCAGGATCCTTCAATGCAAATGGTTTCATTGCACACAACACCTTCTTTGACAGTGCCAAGAACCCCTACTCGAAGCCAAGAATTTCATCGGATCGGTTCTGGAGCTATCAGCAGCGCAGTTACTATTCATGTGTACTTTATGATCAAGGGCGCATCTTTACCCATATGCGACTAGACTGTGAAGCTATTGCTGGAATGCCCTGCTTAGAAGAAGCCCTTGACTGTTTTCGGGATGCTGGTCTGCTGAAATTTGTGACTGATAAAGAGCACTGGAACGAAGAGCTTCTGCTACAATTCTATGCCACCCTCCACATTCGCGGCTATAACAGGGATCCAAAGACATGGATCCTTGAGTGGATGACAGGAAATGTTCATCACGAAGCCAAAGCTCTTGACATTATTGAGCTCACTGGTCTGCCCACTCCAGGTGAACTATATGAACCTGGTTGTCAGCTTCACCGCAATGCTTTGGAGAGCATCTTCCAGAAGCCTGAGCCCAACATGAGCCAAATGCTGAGCATGATGAAGCCACTGCCACGTGACGCTGAATATCCCAGGGAATTCCTTGTTAAAGACCTAGAGAATCTGCCCCGCACTATTTATCATATCATCCGGCGAACTCTATGGCATGTCAAGGGACATTCCTCTGCAACGCAGCTTGAAGGAGCAATGAAGACATTGGTCTTCTATATCTTCAATGGCATCAGTTTCAATGCTCAAGACTTCTTCATCAGGCAATTGGCTGCATCTGGCTCTGATCTTTTTGGATTGAAATTCTATGCTCATGGGTTATGCGCCTTATCAAGCTTCACTCTACGATCAACTATCAGCCGTCTGCGCGCAACCATCTGATATTCTTGCCAGAGGTTGATATGTCTGTCGAAGCCATCTACCCCGAGCCTGCAAAGGAGCCTATTTATCTTCACAATGCTGATCATCAAAGCTTCACTCAGCCCATTGAAGGAGTTCTGGCTGCCACTCGTGTTTATCCTTTGGCTGGCAATACACGTGCACCTCATCGTGCCCAGACTGAAGCCACTGAAAGCCCAATAGCTCAAAGGCCTCGAAAGCGTTCTCGTGTTCTCAATGACCGAGAGCTTCTCGTTGCCTTGCATCAAAAGCAAGATAAGCATCACTACTAGCTGAAACGTCAGATGCAAAGCCTCTTGGTGGACGTCAACCGCATTCGCAACCTTGCCACCAAGAATGCATTTGTCACTCATGAAACTGTCGGAGGTCATGGAAGAGTCTGACATTGCTCAGTGCTGAAGCTGATCTTCAAGACGATGGCTTCACCGAAAGATTCAAGTTTGATTCCACTCCTCCCAGGAATCCTGTCCTGCATCAGACTCCCTCACTTGAAGACTCTGACTATTCATCCTCAGCTGCAACTGTTAATGCCAGAGTCATTGATGATGAAGATGATGCTACTTCACCACCTCCAACTTCGGCACATATCGACACTGCACCAAGTTCTTTTGCACCACCGAACCTCAACGATGACCCTCCTGCTTCCCCTACTCCTCATGGGAACGAGTAGAGGCTCTATATCTTCAAACCTTTTTGGTCCTTACAGACAAAAGGGGGAGAAGCATATGAGTTGATAGTCTTCAAGCGGGTCCATATGGATGGTTGCTATACTTTCGCCAAGTGCTTACAACTCTCGCTTTTGATACTTCTGGTTCTTTGAGTTGTAACACTTAAACTTGATGGTCGTATGCTACTTTTTCTGCTATTTTGTGATGCGACGATAAATTCCACATATGCGATGATAAATCCCGCATGAAGTCATATTGCAGACGTCCATTTTTCATTATGCATGTCATTATCTTCGTTATATCTTTTCATGCATAATGAATTGTCTTCATAAGTTGAAGAGGATCTCCACAAGTACAACCTGCCATGTGCATTTGCATTCCAAAAGCAAAATACTTATATGCACATCTTCAGGGGGAGCCTTTTGCTACTTACGAAGACAATACCTAAATTCCTTACAATTTCACATACTTCTATCCCCGTTGAAAACTTCAACCAGTTTGTCATCAATCACCAAAAAGGGGGAGATTGTAAGTGCATCTAGTGCCACCCCTAGTTGGTTTTGGAGTATTGACGACAAACCTGGTTGAGGGACTAATGTGTTTGTGAGAATTGCAGGATAACACAGGTAGTAGTCCCTCATAGATTCGGTTTACCTACCGGAGATGACCCCTAAAAATGTGTGAAGACATTGAAGACAATGGTGGCCTGTCAAGATATTCACATTGAAGACTATGACATGAGAAGACATCGCATGAAGACTATGGAGCGCGAAGACTTAGTTGTTTTGTTGTTTCCTTTTCTTCTTTGTTGAGTCATAGGAACCACTATACTGTTAAGTGGGGTCCAAGTGAACAAAGTCAGAATGACTGAAGTGATGCTCAACCAAATCCTATGTCTTCAAGTGAAGACAATGAGAGCAAATCTTATCTAAAGCTGGATGAGTCAGCTTTACTTGTAGCCCAAGTCAAGCTGCCGCGTGTGTTTGCAATCTGACCGTTGGAACACGTGTCAGTTCCTTAGTGACCCAGGGTCATTTCGGACAAATCAGGTCGGGTTGCCTAGTGGCTATAAATAGCCCACCCCCTACACCATAAATTGGTGGCTGCTCAGAGTTAGTGCACGGCTTTTGTCGTTTGAGAGCAACCCACCTCCGAAGCTTTTGAGAGAGAGAAATCCTTGCGAGGACAAAGCCAAAACACCCAGAGCCAAAGAGTGTTAGGCATCACTGAAGTCTTTCTGTCTGCGTGACCTGAAGACTTGTTACACTTGAGGACTGTGAATCCTCCAGCCGGTTAGGCGTCGCGTTCTAAGCATCCAAGAGTCATTGTGGATTGCCGGTGAACAAAGTCTCTGAAGGTTTGGAATTCTACCTTGCAGTCTTACCAGAGGGATTGGGCGAGGACTGGGTGTCCTTAGCTCAAGGGGAATAAGGTGAAGACGCAGTCTTCTGAGTTAAATCTCAGCCTCCCTAACCAGACGTACAGTTGTCACAGCAACTGGAACTAGTCCAACAAATCCTTGTCCTCACCAAGCGACTGGTTCTATCTTCTCCCTCTCTTTACTTACAGTTTGTCTTCGTGAAGTCATTGCCTGCTAGCGTTACCTGTTTGACTTCACTGTGTGACTACTATTGTTGTTTGGCTTCATACTATCTTCCATCCTGATCATTACTACCTAGCTGCTATTAGTCTTCATGCTTTCACTTCATTGAATACTTGACTATGGCTTGCCTAGTGTAGTCTACCTTCCGCTGCATGTTAATAGGTTTATTTCTATTGTTTGTCTTTAAACTTCCATGTTTTGAAGACTTTCATAAAAATCGCCTATTCACCCCCCTCTAGTCGATAACTAGCACTTTCAGGAAGTATCTTTTACTAACCCAGATTTGGAGTTCTCCAGGGGCTTTTACTGATTTGCCGCGAAGTGTGTCCGACGTCCTGAAAGTGCTAGTTATCGACTAGAGGGGGGGTGAATAGGCGATTTTTATGAAAGTCTTCAAAACATGGAAGTTTCGAAGACAAACAATAGAAATAAACCTATTAACATGCAGCGGAAGGTAGACTACACTAGGCAAGCCATAGTCAAGTATTCAATAAAGTGAAAGCACGAAGACTAATAGCGGCTAGGTAGTAATGATCAGGATGGAAGATAGTATGAAGCCAAACAACAATAGTAGTCACACAGTGAAGTCAAACAGGTAACGCTAGCAGGCAATGACTTCACGAAGACAAACTATAAGTAAAGAGAGGGAGAAGATAGAACCAGTCGCTTGGTGAGGACAAGGATTTGTTGGACTAGTTCCAGTTGCTGTGACAACTGTACGTCTGGTTAGGGAGGCTGAGATTTAACTCAGAAGACCGCGTCTTCACCTTATTCCCCTTGAGGTAAGGACACCCAGTCCTCGCCCAATCGCTCTGGTAAGTCTTCAAGGTAGACTTCCAAACCTTCACAGACTTCGTTCACTGGCAATCCACAGTGACTCTTGGATGCTAATATGTCTCCGTCGTATCTACTTTTCCAAACACTTTTGCCCTTGTTTTGGACTCTAACTTGCATGATTTGAATGGAACTAACCCGGACTGACGCTGTTTTCAGCAGAATTGCCATGGTGTTATTTTTGTGCAGAAACAAAAGTTCTCGGAATGACCTGAAAATCAACAGAGATTATTTTTGGAAATAATAAAAAAATACTGGCGAAAGAATCAAGTCCAGGGGCCCACACCCTTTCCACAAGGGTGGGGGCGCGCCTGCCCCCTGGGCACGCCCCCTGCCTCGTGGGCCCCCTGGAGCTCCACCGACCTCAACTCCAGCTCCATATATTCATGTTCGGGGAGAAAAAAAATCAGAGAGAAAGATTCATCACGTTTTACGATACGGAGCCGCCTCCAAGCCCTAAACTCTCTCGGGAGGGGTGATCTGGAGTCCGTTCGGGGCTCCGGAGAGGGGAATCCCTCGCCGTCGTCATCATCAACCATCCTCCATCACCAATTTCATGATGCTCACCGCCTTGCGTGAGTAATTCCATCGTAGGCTTGCTGGACGGTGATGGGTTGGATGAGATTTATCATGTAATCGAGTTAGTTTTGTTAGGGTTTGATCCCTAGTATCCACTTTGTTCTGAGATTGATGTTGCTATGACTTTGCTATGCTTAATGCTTGTAACTAGGGCCCGAGTGCCATGATTTCATATCTGAACCTATTATGTTTTCATGAATATATGCGAGTTCTTGATCCTATCTTGCAAGTCTATAGTCACCTACTATGTGTTATGATCCGGCAACCCCGAAGTGACAATAATCAGGACCACTCCCGGTGATGACCATAGTTTGAGGAGTTCATGTATTCACTATGTGTTAATGCTTTGGTCCGGTACTCTATTAAAAGGAGGCCTTAATATCCATTAGTTTCCATTAGGACCCCGCTGCCATGGGAGGGTAGGACAAAAGATGTCATGCAAGTTCTTTTCCATAAGCACGTATGACTATATTCGGAATACATGCCTACATTACATTGATGAATTGGAGCAGTTCTGTGTCACCCTATGTTATGATTGTTACATGATGAACCGCATCTGGCATAATTCTCCATCACCGATCCAATGCCTACGAGCTTTTTACATATTGTTCTTCGCTTATTTACTTTTCTGTTGCTACTGTTACAATCACTACAAAAACCAAAAAAATTACTTTTGCTACTGTTACCGTTACTTCCATATTACTTTGCTACTAAACACTTTGCTGCAGATATTAAGTTATCCAGGTGTGGTTGAATTGACAACTCAACTGCTAATACTTGAGAATATTCTTTGGCTCCCCTTGTGGTGAATCAATAAATTTGGGTTGAATACTCTACCCTCAAAAACTGTTGTGATCCCCTATACTTGTGGGTTATCAAGACTATTTTCTGGCGCCGTTGCCCGGGAGCATAGCTCTATTCTTTGAGTCACTTGGGATTTATATCTGCTGGTCACTATGAAGAACTTGAAAGACGCGAAAACAAAAATTTATCCCTCAACTACGAGGGGAGGTAAGGAACTACCATCTAGCTCTGCACTTGATTCACCTTCTGTTTTGAGTAAGCTTGCGACACCTAAACCTACTTCTGCTATTAATTCTGATATGTCGCATGTTATTGATGATGCCACTTCTGCTATGCATGATACTTATGATGAAACTACTTCTATGTTTGATACTACTGTGCCACTTAGTGAATTTCTTGATGAACAACTTGCTAGGGCTAGAGAGAATGAAATTATTGAAACTGATAATATTGATGAAAGTGATGATGAAGGCTCTCCCAATAAATATGAATTGCCTGTTGTGCCTGAGGGCTATGTTATGGATGAAGAAACTACTAGAGACTTTCTTGCTTGCAATGATAGAAGTGATCTTAAGAACTATTAGCTAAGCTTAAACAAAAACTCTGAATGCTAGAATGAAATATGATCCTGCTTATGCTACTTCACCTATCTTTGTTACTGATAAGGATTATGAATTCTCTATTGATCCTGATATAATTACTTTGGTTGAATCTGATCCTTTCTATGGCTATGAATCTGAAACTGTTGTGGCACATCTTACTAAATTAAATGATATAGCCACCCTGTTCACTAATGGTGAGAGAACTCGCTACTTTTATATCCTTAAAATATTTCCGTTCTCATTAAAGGGTGATGCTAAGATATGGTTTAATTCTCTTGATCCTGGTTGTGTGCGTAGTCCCCAGGATATGATTTATTACTTCTCTGCTAAATATTTCCCTGCTCATAAGAAACAAGCTGCCTTAAGGGATATATATATAATTTTGTCCAAATCGAAGAAGAGAGTCTCCCACAAGCTTGGGGAGGCTTCTCCAATTACTTAATGCTTTGCCTGATCATCCGCTCAAGAAAAATGAAATACTTGATATCTTTTATAATAGAGTAACCGATGCTCCCAGAGACCACCTGGATAGTTGTGCTGGTTCTGTTTTCAGGGAAAGAACACCGGACGAAGCTGAAATTCTATTGAATAATATGTTGACAAATGAAAATAATTGGACACTTCCTGAACCAACTCCTAAGCCAACTCCGAAGAAGAGGGGTGTTCTATTTCTCAGTCCTAAAGATATGCAAGAGGCAAAGAAATCTATGAAAGAAAAAGGTATAAAAGCTGAAGATGTTAAGAATTTACCTCCTATTGAAGAAATACATGGTCTTAATTTACCGCCTGTCGAAGAAACATATGATCTTATTTCATCACCTATTGAAGAAACACATGGTCTTGATAACCCGACACAGGTAGTAAAGGTAAATTCTCTCTATAGATATGATAAAGCTGAGATCCCTCCTACTAAGTTTGCTAGCCAATGTTTGGATGAGTTTGATAACTTTATGGTTAAGCAAGAAGATTTTAATGCTTATTTTGGTAGACAATTAAAACAAAATGCTTATATGATTGAACACTTGGGTGATTATATGTCTAGAGTTAAAGGTGAACTTAAACTCATTAGTAAACATGCTTCTATGGTTACCACTCAAGTAGAACAAGTACTTAAAGCTCAAAATGATTTGCTCAATGAATTGAAAAATAAGAGTAATGATTTTGCTATTAGAGTGGCTACTAGAACTGGTAAAATGACTCAGGAACCTTTGTATCCTGAAGGCCATCCTAAGAGAATTGAGCAAGATTCTCAGAGAAATAATATAGATGCAACTAGTCCTTCTAAAAAGAAGAAAAAGAAAAATGATAGGACTTTGCATGCTTCTAGTGAACCTGTTGTTGACACACCTGAGAATCCCAATGATATTTCTATTTCTGATGCTGAAACACAATCTGGTGATGAACATGAACCTAGTGATAATGTTAATGATGATGTTCATGTTGATGCTCAACCTAGCAATGATAATCATGTAGAAATTGAACCTACTGTTGATCTTGATAACCCACAATCAAAGAATCAACGTTATGATAAGAGAGACTTTGTTGCTAGGAAACATGGTAAAGAAAGGGAACCATGGGTTTAGAAGCCCATGCCTTTTCCTCCTAAACCATCCAAGAAAAAGGATGATGAGGATTTTGAGCGCTTTGCTGAAATGATTAGACCTATCTTTTTGCGTATGCGATTAACTGATATGCTTAAAATGAATCCTTATGCTAAGTATATGAAAGAAATTGTTACTAATAAAAGAAAGATACCGGAAGCTGAAATTTCCACCATGCTTGCTAATTATACTTTCAAGGGTGGAATACCTAAGAAACTAGGAGATCCAGGAGTACCAACTATACCATGCTCCATTAAAAGAAATTATGTTAGAACTGCTTTATGTGATCTTGGAGCCGGTGTTAGTGTTACGCCTCTCTCTTTATATCGTAGACTTGATTTGAATAAGTTGACACCTACTAAAATATCTTTGCAAATGGCTGATAAATCAACTGCTATACCTGTCGGTATTTGTGAGGATGTGCCTGTTGTGGTTGCAAATGTTACTATTTTAACGGACTTTGTTATTCTTGATATTCCCGAGGACGATAGTATGTCTATTATTCTTGGAAGACCCTTTTTGAATACTGCAGGGGCTGTTATTGATTGCAACAAAGGCAATGTCACTTTTCATGTTAATGGTAATGAGCATACGGTACACTTTCTGAGGAAACAACCTCAAGTTCATAGTATCAACTCTATTGGAAAATTTCCATCGATTATTTTTGGAGGTTTTGAATTTCCTCTACCTACTGTCAAGAAGAAATATGATATTCTTATTGTTGGGGATGTGCATATCCCCGTTGAGGTAACATAGTGTTATTCGAAATTTCTCCAGTTCCATGTTAGTCGGAATGAGTTTGTTAACAAGACCTGATCAACCTTGTTACTGGATTCCTTTTGATGAGCATGAGATGGATGAAGTTAGAAGGCACAACCTTCTGTACCCTCCTTTTTCTGTTATTTAATTGAAATAAAGTAAAAACAGTATTTTCTGTTAGTTTTTTGAATTATCTGGACAATATAAAAATACCCCAAAAATAAAAGTTCTCCAAATGCCCTGCCAATTTAATATGATTTTTTCTGGAATATTTGAGAATATTTGGCACTGAGAACACATCAGGGGGAGCTGGCACCAGGCCACGAGGGTCCAGGGCGCACCCACCCCCCTGGGCGCGCCCCCTGCCTCGTGGGCCCATGGTGGCTCCCCTCCACTTATTCCTGCACCCACACACTTCTTCTTCCTCCCAAAAAAAATCACCATCCAGCTCAAGCACGAGTTCTAGCTCATTTTGCTGCGATTTTCGATCTCCTTGCTCAAAGCACCTCTCACAAAACTGCTTTGGGGGATTGTTCCTTGGTATGTGACTCCTCCATTGGTCCAATTAGTTTTTGTTCTAGTGCTTTATTCATCGCAAATTTGTGTTGCCTAGGTGACCATGTTCTTGAGCTTGCATGTCAAATTTATATGGTTCCAAGTAGTTCTAATGCATGATATAGTCTCTAGGCACTTGTAGGAGTAGTTGCTATCAATTTTGTTGAGCTTGGTTCACTTTCATTTGGAGTTACTAAAAATTTCAGAA
This sequence comes from Triticum aestivum, assembly GCF_018294505.1. Lineage (NCBI taxonomy): Eukaryota > Viridiplantae > Streptophyta > Magnoliopsida > Poales > Poaceae > Triticum > Triticum aestivum. The sequence goes on along the minus strand of NC_057796.1, from coordinate 282,925,547 downwards.
ATTTTCAGAAAACGGTGAAGAGATTTTTGAGGGGCTCATCGAGCCGAAGCTCGAAGGAAAAGCAAAGTGAAGAAGCAGAGAGGCCCGAATATAATTTGCCTCGCACCGCGGAGGTTCGGCCGTGTGAATGGCCTTCCGATGATTTTTGAGAGCAGCCGGGATTTATGATGATTTTTATGAATTGGCTGAGAATGCAGGCCTCACCGACTTCCTCCGCGACCAATGCGAACAGTATCTCTTACTCACCAATACTTTTGTGCAAAACTTCTACTATTATCCTAAGGAATCACCTCCTTCAGTAGAGTTTCATTTATATGATGTGGTTAAGAAGATGTAACTATATGAATTTTGCAGGGTTTGCAAAATACCTTTCGAGGGTAGCTTAGAGGAACCACATCGTAGAGATGTGGACGGGTTTATTGATACTATTACTGTAGGGGAAACTAGGAAGGTTTCCGATGCAAGAATCACTAGCATACATTTTCCTGTTTTACGCTACTTTGCAATATTTGCTAGTCGTTCCTTAATTGGTCGCGGAAACTGTGGAAACCTTAGTGTTCCTGATATTATTGTTTTGTTCCATGCTTTATTCCGCAATGACTGCTGCATCTCAGTATGACCCCAACTACAACTATGGATATCCGCCAGGCCATCCGTGGCAATAAACCAACTTAGGCCAAAAGCCTAAGCTTGGGGGAGTACGTATTTCCCACCGACATTACATTCATGTTTACACACTCATTGCTAGTTGTTGGTGCTCATACTTTTTCACTGTAATATCCATGCTAGTTTATTTTCTTTTTATGCTTTCTTCTTGTGTGTTTGATAAACCTTAAGAAAAACAAAAAAAATTAGTAGTAGCTTCTAGCTAAGTTTACCTTTCTTGCTTGTAGTAATAATTAAAAGAAAACCCAAAAAGGTTTCCTGCTCTTCTCTTGCTTGTTGGGAGCTTTCCCATGTAAATAGTTTTATTTCTTTTCTTTTCTTTGGGGGTCGATAGGAGAAGACCATAATAAAATTGTTGAAGTGGCTCTTATATGCATTATTGTTGATTTACCCAAGAGCCATATTGCCTTGTCTTCCCTGTTTATTGAAGGCCTGCAAATTCCAACTTAGTCCAATGCACATGCACTATTATTATTCACATCATTCGGTCGTGCAAGTGAAAGGCAATTATGACGATATATGATGGACTGATTGATATGAGAGAAGCTGGTATGAACTCGACCTCTCTTGTTTTTGTAAATATGATTAGTTCATCGTTCCTGATTCAGCCTATTATGAATAAACATGTTTGCAATGACAATTAGAGATCATAGTTGCTTATGCCATGCTTAATTAGCTGGGAGTTTATAATGGTTTACCTTGCGTGCCAACATGCTATTAAAATGGTTGCGATGTGGTATGATGGGGTGGTATCCTCCTTTGAATGATTCGAGTGACTTGACTTGGCACATGTTCACCATGTAGTTGAAACAAAATCAACATAGCCTTCATAATATTTATGTTCATGGTGGATTATATCCTACTCATGCTTGCACTCAATGTTTATTAATTTTAATGCATGTTCATGACTGTTGTCGCTCTCTAGTTGGTCGCTTCCCTGTCTTTTGCTAGCCTTCACTTGTACTAAGCGGGAATACTTCTTGTGCATCCAATTCCTTAAACCCCAAAGTTATGCCATATGAGTCCACTATACCTTCCTATATGTGGTATCTACCTGCTGTTCCAAGTAAATTTGTATGTGCCAAACTCTAAACCTTGAAATGAAATTCTGTTTTGTATGCTCGAATAGCTCATGTATCAACTAGGGTTGTCCGTATCTTCCATGCTAGGCGGGTTATTCTCAAGAGGAGTGGACTCCGCTCCTCACTCACGAGAAAATGGCTGATCACCGGGATGCGCAGTCCCATGCTTATGCAAATCAAATCAAAATAATTGCAAACAAAACTCCCCCGGGACTGTTGTTAGTTGGAGGCACTCGTTGTTTCGAGCAAGCCATGGATTGATGCTTGTTGGTGCAGGGGGAGTATAAACTTTATCATTCTGTTTGGGAACCGCCTATAATGTGTGTAGCACGGAAGATATCGCCATCTCTTGGTTGTTATGTTGACAATGAAATTATGCCGCTCAAAATATTATTTATCTCTATTTCAAAATCGAGCGCTGGCACCTCTACAAATCCCTACTTCCCTCTGCGAAGGGCCTATCTATTTACTTTTATGTTGAGTCATCACCATCTTATTAAAAAGCACCAGTTGGAGAGCACCGCTGTCATTTGCATCCATTGCTATTAATTTATATTGGGTATGACTATGATTGGATCTCTTTTACCATGAGTTACAATGCTTAGTCAGTCCTTGATCTTTAAAGGTGCTCTGCATTTATGTTTTGCGGTCTCAGAAGGGCTAGCGAGATACCATCTTGTTATATCATATTATGATTGTTTTGAGAAAGTGTTGTCATCTGAGATTTATTATTATTGCTCGCTAGTTGATTATGCCATTGACATGAGTAAACATGAGACATAAGAGTTATTGTGAATGTGGTTAGTTCATGATCTTTGCTGAAAACTTGAATGCTGGCTTTACATATTTACAACAACAAGAGCTAACAGAGTTTGTAAAAGTTTTCTTTATCACTTTCAGTTTATCAACTGAATTGCTTGAGGACAAGCAAAGGTTTAAGCTTGGGGAAGTTGATACGTCTCCGTCGTATCTACTTTTCCAAACACTTTTGCCCTTGTTTTGGACTCTAACTTGCATGATTTGAATGGAACTAACCCGGACTGACGCTGTTTTCAGCAGAATTGCCATGGTGTTATTTTTGTGCAGAAACAAAAGTTCTCGGAATGACCTGAAAATCAATGGAGATTATTTTTGGAAATAATAAAAAATACTAGCGAAAGAATAAAGGCCAGGGGGCCCACACCCTTTCCACGAGGGTGGGGGGCGTGCCTGCCCCCCTGGGCACGCCCCCTGCCTCGTGGGCCCCCTGGAGCTCCACCGACCTCAACTCCAACTCCATATATTCGTGTTCGGGGAGAAAAAAATCAGAGAGAAAGATTCATCGTGTTTTACGATACGGAGCCGCCGCCAAGCCCTAAACTCTCTCGGGAGGGTTGATCTTGAGTCCGTTCGGGGCTCCGGAGAGGGGAATCCGCATCGTCATCATCAACCATCCTCCATCACCAATTTCATGATGCTCACCGCCGTGCGTGTCGGATGTGGGGTTCCTGCAAACCCTTAAGGTTCGAACACTGGGGTACGCGCGAAGTCTTTCCCTCCTACCGATCTACGCCCTAGCTCGCTAATATTTCACGGACGAACTCGATGAACTCGCAACACAGAAAGGCACGAGATTTATACTCGTTCGGGCCACCGTTGTGGTGTAATACCCTACTCCAGTGTGGTGGTGGTGGATTGCCTCTTGGGCTGATGAAGAACAGTACAAGGGGAAGAATAGCCTCCTGAGGTTTAGGTGTTCTTGTGGCTAGGGTAAACTTAGCAGGTGAGAGCTGGATGAACTGTTCGATCCCCCTACTGTGGTGGCTAGCTCTACTTATATAGGCCCTGGTCCTCTCCCCAAATATTGAGCGGGAAGGGAGCCAACAACGGCGGGCAAATTTGAAGGGGGACAACTAGTACTAGCTATCCTGACAAAAGTGGTCTTCACCTGCAAAAGGCTCTGGTGGTGACGCCGTCTTGGGCTCCACGATGACCTCCGTCTTGCCGTCCTTCTGGTCTTGGTCTCGTTGCACCGATATGGCAACCTTTGCCTGATGCCTCAGTACTCCTCGCCTGCGCTGGCCTCCTTAGCACCAAAGAGGAAACAAGGACGCTGCGCGCGCTGGCGCCCGCCTGGTGCCGATCGTCATGGCTCACGTCACGAGAGCCTCGTGAGGTTTGCCTCACCTTGATATCTCCGCTCCTCGTGAGCTTGCGTGACTAGGCCACTCCTGAGGAGGTCTTGCGTCGTCCGCCTGGCGAGGCTTGGCCCCTCGCGAGGGTCTTGAATGCCTTGTTGATGAAGATGGGCCGTACGGCCTGCTGGCCTAGCCACGCCGTGGGCCGCAGGCAGGCAAGTCTGGGGACCCCCGTTCCCAGAACGCCGACAGTGCGTGAGTAATTCCATCGTAGGCTTACTGGACGGTGATGGGTTGGATGATATTTATCATGTAATCGAGTTAGTTTTGTTAGGGTTTGATCCCTAGTATCCACTATGTTCTGAGATTGATGTTGCTATGACTTTGTTATGCTTTTACCATGATATTTTCATGGCTTGTCCGTTTTTTTGATGTCATTGCTATGCTAGATCATTGCACATCCTGGTACATCGCCGGAGGCATTCATATAGAGTCATATCTCTGTTCTAGTATCGAGTTGTAATATTGAGTTGTAAGTAAATAAAAGTGTGATGATCATCATTATTAGAGCATTGCCCCAGTGAGGAAAGGATGATGGAGACTATGATTCCCCCATAAGTCCGGATGGGACTCCGGACTTTACAAAAACTAAAAGAGGCCAAAGAAGCCCAAATAAAAAAAGAGGCCAAAGAAGCCCACCAAAAAAATAAATAATAAAAAATAAAAAAATGAGAGAAAAAGAGAGAAGGGGCAATGTTACTATCCTTTTACCACACTTGTGCTTCAGAGTAGCACCATGTTCTTCATATAGAGAGTCTCTTGTGTTATCACTTTCATATACTAGTAGGAATTTTCATTCACTACAGGAAACAGCTATTTTGCCGTCTGCCACGGCGGACGGCAAAGGCCTTTGCCGTCAGCCGCGGACGGCAAAAGGCTCCGGCAAAGTAGGCTACGGTAAACAGCTGCTTTGCCGTCTGCTTCCTGGCGGCTGACGGCAAAGGCCCTTTGCCGTCTGCGGCGGACGGCAAAGAGAGCGGACGGCAAAAATTGTGCTCTCAGTCCGTTAAGTGGCTAACAGCAGGCCTTTGCCGTCCGCCAGCGGACGGCAAATTTTCTAGTGCCTTTGCCGTCCGCTAGCGGACGGCAAACGTTCTAGTGCCTTTGCCGTCCGCCGTATGATGTCATCTACACGTCACCACATGGCAGGCCTTTGCCGTCCGCCGCTGACGGCAAACTCTTTTACTCTTTGCCGTCTACCACTGTAGGCAAATTGACCAAATGGGTCAGCTCCCAGGAAGCACAGCTGGATGCCACGTGGCCTCTTTGCCGTCCGCGGCAGACGGCAAAGAGCCCGTTGCCGTCGGTGGCAGACGGCAATTAGCCTGCATATTGGCTCTTTTTTCTGTTTTTTATTAAATCCAACAATTTTCATCACAAATATATATGACATATGTAGATATATTTCACAGCAAACATATAAGATATATATGATATATATAACAACAATTTTCACAGCAAACATGTAAGATATCCATCCAACATGCAGAGTTCCATCATACATAGTTCCATCACATATGTTCCATCCAACTACCAAGTTCCATCATACATAGCATAGTTCATCCAACTACCAAGATACATGCATAGTTCAACGATACAAAAGAAACAGAGAAAGGGATAAGGAGCACTCCATCTATGCAAGCTTTCGTCAAGTGAATGAAATCTGCAAAATGAAAAATAAGAAAGTTAGAAATAGGTGACTAGAACAAGAAGAAGACTAGAACAAGAAGAGTATGTCATTTATGGGCTAACTTACGTGAAATGGATCATATATGAGCTAACTAAGTTGAAATGGGTCGTTTATGAGCTAACTAACGTCAAATGGATCGTTTTTTAGGTAACTAAGGTGAAATGGATCGTTTAGCTCACTTAGGTCAAATGGATCATTTATGAGCTAACTAGTTGAAATGGATCGTTTTTGAGCTAACTTTGTTGAAATGGATCATTTATGAGCTAATTTAGTTGAAATGGATCTTTTTGAGCTAACTTTGTTGAAATGGATCATTTATGAGCTAATTTAGTTGAAATGGATCTTTTTGAGCTAACTTAGGTGAAATGGATCATTTAAGAGCTAATTTAGGTGAAATGGATCGTTTTTTAGCTCACTTGGGTCAAATGGATCATTTATGAGCTAAATTAGTTGAAATGGATCGTTTATGAGATAACCTAGGTAAGACGGGTCATTTTGGAGTTAACCTAGGTGAAATGGGCCATTTTAAAGCTAACGTAGGTAAAATGGATCATTTAGGAGCTAATCTAGGTAAAATGGGTCATTTTTGAGCTAACTTGGATGAACTGCATCATTTATAAGCTAACCTAGGTAAAATGGGTCATTTAGGAGGAAAAGAAGCTAACTCTAGGTCATTATGGTAAGCATATTGGAGGAAATAAAGCTAAGTCTAGGTCTTTATGCATTTGTTAAGCAAAACACTAGAGAAACTTACCGTGATCAGGGAGGTGTAGGAGCGGGGTGGCTAGTGCCGCTACCTGGAGAAGGATCGTGCGATGCGTTTCTGGAGTTAAGTTGCACCAAAGATCATTTCCAATGTCTCATTAGCATTATGACACTCAAATGTTAAGACTAGCAAGTAATGTCCATTCAAATTAAACTCACCGTGCTCCCAGGAGCAATCACTGGCATCGGCGGAGCGGGCTGACCGGACTTCTCGCACACAGACTGCACATTTGGTTTTCACAACAGAGTCATACTAGTTAGTAATGAGACTCAAATGTTAAGACTAGCAAGTAATCTGCAGAAGAAACTTACCATAAGGAGCTCGTACATGGCCCTTACCTGCATGTCATTCCGTGCCCTCTCCTCCTCCATCATCTTTCTCGTCCTCTCCTCCATCTCCCGCTGCCTCTCCGCCGCCTCCGCCAGAAGTTTCTCCGTTCTATCTCTCTCAGTCTGTATAGCAGCCTGCAACACCACTCACATGACCATTTGTAATCATTGATGGAAGCGCACACAATGTAATGGAGAAAGATAACTGAGTACGTATCACTAACCTTGATGGCGAGTTGCACTGGCCGTTCACGAGGCCTTATCTCAGGAGCGGAGCTCGACTGGCGCGCCTTGATCTCCGGGAGAGTGCTCGGACAACGGATAAGTCCATCTCCAATGGCTATGGAGCCATGGGACCTCCCGCCACCAGATATCATCACCAGCTCTGGATCAATGGGACCCTGGCTCGGGTTAAAGTCCTCCCCTTTCCTCGCCTTCCCCTCATCTCTATATCTCACGAGCTTGTTGTGGGAGGAAATGTTGGTGAAGTTGTTTGCATCATCGAGGTCAGACTGAGAGAAAGCCTTGACTTTCTTGAAAGAGGCAGTGTGGGCCATGGCATACAGGTCGTACACCTCTGGCACCTTATCCGCCTTATTGTAGCGTGCCTGAAAGAGACAAACAATGAAAATTAGTAATTAAAGGGCTCAAGCTAGCATGATGAATGAATTGCATGAATCATGAAGCAAACCACATACCCAGTTGCGCCCGAACTGATATAAGTTGGAGCTGCCTTGATGGTGTGGCACACCTTCCATTTGGGCACGTTTGTTCTTGGCCTCGTTGTGGAGGGCTAGCCATTCTTTTGAGCACCACTCATCGACCAACACCTCCCAACAATCCATCCGATCCGCACACCATCTCGGAGGCGCCTAAGTTAGCAAATAGAAACTTGAGCGCTACGGCTAAGAATTACTAAATGAAGGAACTTAAGTAGAAGGCCTTAAGTATTACCTTCATGTACTGCTCCTTACTCAGGAACTTATCGCGGCACGCCGGCTTGGTCTTCTTGATACCACGCAAGGCGTAGTAGTCTCGAACAGCCTGCACCCGAGCCTCGTGCCGTAAGTTCTGGAGTAGGCGCTTGCAGATTGAGTGGAAAGACAAATACGGGCCAACAACTGTATTGGGCTGCCGTCATACCAAACACACTGAACCCATCCGTGTTGATGCCGACTCGAGGATGCCTCGGATCTGCCACTTTGTCACCATGTAATTCATCAAACTTTTTCCACGCAACACCATCCGATGTGTGTACAATCATTAGATTCCCATCTGCATCTAGTTCGGTTCTTTTGCTCGTTTTGTGCCATGTCATCTATCTGGCCGTCTCTTCGACCATGAAAAGACGTTGAAGTCTTGGTACGATTGGCATATACCGAAGAACACTAACGGGGATTTTGGTCTGTGTCTTCTCACCCATACCGTTGTCTACCACAACATACCTGGAAGACTTGCAAATGGGACAATAGTTCAAGTCCGCATAGTCAAGCCTAAACAAGACACATCCTTTCTCACAGGCATGTATCTTATCATAGGGCATCTTCAGTGCACGGAGGATTTTGTCCGACTGGTACAGGTTTGCAGGCATTACATGGCCTTTGGGTAGAAACCGTCCAAATACTGCCATCATTGCATCGTAGCATTCTCTGCCCAAGTTGAACTGAGCCTTAAGAGCCATTACTTGTGAGATGGCATCCAACTGACAAAGCTCAGTGTGCTCATGGAGCGGACGTTTTGAAGACTCCAACATTTCATTGAAGGCCTTTGCAGATTCCTCCATCTCCTCGTCCGAATCCCGAGCATCATCAAAGTCTTGCACCATGTTTTCCATCCGGGTACCATGCTCGTCGGTGCGACGACGATCCACCTCAGCTCGGTCACGTTGGGCAGACTCACTATGAAATGTCCACACCGTATAATCGGGCGTAAAACCACTCTTCTGCAGGTGTTTGCCCATTTCAGCCTCTGTCCTCTTTTCCCAATTGCCGCACCGTAAACAGGGGCACCAGGTTTCCTCTGGCCATTTGCAAATGCGGCTCGCACAAACCCCTTGGTTTTTGTGAACCATTCAGTGCTCCATTTGTTCTGACCAGTGTGACCGGTGTACATCCACGCACGATCACTCATCTTGACTTTCAGAGCTACTAGACACACAACAAATATATATATATATATATAATTCACCATGTATATATTCATCAGTTGATCTACTTTGTCAATTTTATTACGTCCATGCAACCTACACTCTAATAGGTAATGATAGGTCCTAATCCCACCCGAGTATGTTTAGATTGGGTTCATTTTCCCATGCTATGCTCCGGATCCTACGCAAAATTTCGGCAGCACCTCCCCGCTGTTCTCCTGATACACGTCTCTGCAATAAACAGAGAGGATGTGTACCCGGAGAACAACAGGGGAGGCACTGACGAAATTTATGCGTCGGATCCGGAGCAAAGCATATGGGAAAACGAACCCAATCTAAACATACTCGGGCTGTCCATGGATAGCGTTGGACAACTCGAAAGAATCAAGGTTCTAAATATGCAAATGCATGCATATTTATAACTATGACGCTTTCGAACGGGAGACACATATTGGTTACGCATACTGATGATTCAAGACACATATATAGCTAGCTATCAAGTTTCATCGAAATAGATCAAATAATTAATGGGGGAGGAGGACATGTCATTTGTGCTCACCCACGAACGAAGGGGCAGAGCTCGTCAAACGCACGGCGAGGTCGTCGAACACCAAACCTCGCAGCGATGAAACAACTGCACATTTAAAACTACCCGATCAACACAATTATATATGATGTTTTTCATAACAAAATCGAAAGATATATGACCTAACTAATAATTCACAAATATATGACCCCGTCCGCTTCTGGAAGGCCAAAGAACACCTTTTCGGGAGGTGTCGGGGGTCGGGGTGTCGTGTCGGTCTCGGGGTGCCGTGTCGGGGTCGGGGTCGGGGT